>NC_057800.1:437174815-437180648 GCF_018294505.1 Triticum aestivum
CAGAATCTGAAAGATGGCAGTCGTTGGCTTCAGCCCCCACGCACATAGTGCGGGGGTGCTCGCAGAAGACGCATTTTCACACTTAACCCAATGTCTTGGTCCTACAAAGGAGGTGATAGCACAGCGGGCCAGGCAACCGGACTATAATGCTTTAACACTTTCACTTAGCCTTAGGAGTTTGACAATGAGACTCTTTAGGTAGCTCCTTTGTGGCAACTGCGCTCGTCCGAATTCGGGGCACGTATGTGCCTGACCAAGAAGCGGTCCTTCATTAAAGCGGAGGAATCCGATAGATTCCAATAGGTCATCGACTAGCTGACCAGTCTCACGCTACATCATGAGAGTCAGTTTTCGGCTTGCTCTACTGAGGTGCTCGCCCTGGCCGAACCGGGGGCACAATCGTAGTAGTTCTCCTGGTGCTATCTTAGCCGATAGAGCGGAACGTAAGGTAGCCGAACTTAGGAGCCGAGCAACCCAACATTTGACCAAAGACATGATTCGGAGCTGATGCATATAATGCCAAAACTCGCGACGCCGAACACTTCCTAAGGTGTTCGGTCTTTATGAGTGCGGGCGAAACAACACTCTTTATTAAAAAAGCTCCTAGTGTCCAGGTACGTGCAAAAATTCTGACGTGGCCACATGCCAAGACGCCAGCCTCCTCATTGGTTATAACAGAAAGGAAAAAACCAGGGGATGTGTAGCAACGAGAGACAGTAAAAAAGGTTTACGCAGGGTCTTAATCTAAAAAGAATCCTTTAGGACGGGTCCCTACTGCACGTCTGCGCCTGTGTCTCCATTGTGCCGTATCCTAGACGGGCGTCGCACGATGTTCATCTGTAAAAGAGAGGAACTGAATTTAAAATGGGTCGCGCCAGAAAATCTTAAAATAAGCAAAGTATAAAGTAAGATATATGAGATTGAGCTTTATTGTCTCTTATTGTATATGCGTGGAGCCCCTAGTGCGGGGGTATATGGCTTCTAGGCCTGCATCAATGATGATTTTGCACTGAACTCCTGTATCCGTGTTCGTGGTCTTGAATGACCTATTTCGAAGTTTATTGGCCGGTGAGGCCATTTTGCTGTGGGGCTGTTAAAGCGGCCGCACAGTCCTTCGCTTGGGGAGGCGCACTTTAGTGCTTCCCTTAAAGAGATGATGCCTCGTGGCCCGGGCATCTTGAGCGTAAGAGATGCATAATGCGGTATTGCGTTAAAGCGAGAGAAAGCTTCGCGTCCCAGTAGTGCTTGATAGCGACTTGAGAACGGGACGATATGGAAGGTCAGCTTTTCGCGGCGGAGGTTATCGGCAGAGCCGAATGTGACTGTGAGCCGGAGAAAACCCGTACAATGGGTGTTCGGACCAGGTATTACCCCTTGAAAGGAGGTTTTACTGCGGCGGTTTTTTGCTGGGTTTATCCCCATGTGCTGGATTGTATCCTGATATATCAGGTTTAGTCCACTACCGCCGTCCATATGGACATTTGAAAACTTGAGTCCGCCAATTATTGGATCGAGTATCAAGGAAGTCTAGCCTACATTCTTGATATTCCTAGAATAATCTAGCTGATCGAAGATGATCGATTTTGACAACCAGTGGCAGGACGCTTTGGGCCGTGTGGTGCGTACCTTTATGGGCGCCGCACGTTTTGTTATGTGAAGTGAGTTCACTGTTTTTACTTCTTGTGGGAAGTTCTTTTGTTTCTTGGTGCTCTCCTTTTGGGGTTCGTCCTCGTCTTCGCTTGGCGTGTCGAGCCCCTTGTGTTCGGCATTGAGTCTGTCGGATTGTTTGAAAACCCAACAGTCCCTGTGGGTATGGTTAGTAGGCTTCGGGGAGTACTGTGTATCTGACATATCCTGTCCAGGATTTTATTTAGGTTGGATGGATCGTCCCTGTTATCCTGGGGGGGACAATTTTTCCTGATTTTGTCGTGAGCCTTTGAATCCGGCATTGACTGCCGTGCTCTTCGGAATTTTGTCCTTAGTCCGGCGACGGTCCATGTTGCGTCGCGGTTTTCCGTTTCCATCCCTAGTTTCAGATGTACTTGGGTTGCTGGGGCTGCATCTTGCCAACCAGCTGTCCTCCCCTGCACAAAAGCGGGTCATGAGGCTTGTTAGTGCGGCCATTGTTCTTGGCTTTTCTTGGCCGAGGTGTCTGGCGAGCCATTCGTCTCGGACATTATGCCTGAAAGCTACTAAGGCTTCAGCGTCCAGACAGTCGACTATCTGATTCTTTTTAGTGAGGAATCTATTCCAGAACTGCCGAGCTGATTCTCCGGGTTGTTGAGTTATGTGACTAAGATCGTCTGCATCCGGGGGACAGACATAGGTCCCTTGAAAGTTTGCTCGGAAAGCATCCTCGAGCTCTTCCCAGCTTCCAATTGTGTTTTCTGGAAGGCTTTTAAGCCAATGCCGGGTTGGCCCTTTAAGCTTAAGGGGTAGATATTTTATGGCGTGGAGATCATCTCCTCTAGCCATGTGTATGTGGAGGATATAATCCTCGATCCAGACTCCATGGTCTGTTGTTCCATCATATGCCTCTAGGTTTACGGGTTTGAATACCTCTGGGAATTCATAGTCCAGGACCTCATCGGTGAAACATAGAGGGTGTGCGGCGCCCCTGTATCTGGGTGTGCCGGATTCTGATGATGGCTTCATAGCGTTGCTTACGAGAGCTTGCTTTCTTGGCCCGTAAATGGACCTGACTGGGCCATGATGCGAATCCTTAAGAGGGTCGCATGCCGATTTAGGTGCGGCGCCGCTTGCCGCTTTATGGGGTCGTCTATCCGACCGTGTGGCTTTTTCATTTTTTGAATGCGAGGGCTCTAGGGCCTCTTCGTCGAATTCAGGCAGTAGCTTTCTTTTCGGATAGCTTTTAGTGCGGCGACTGTCGCCGTACTTATCTGTGGTATTGATTACTTTACTCCATCTAATCCGAAGTGCGTCTTCCGCTGTTTTTAGCTTCCGCTTCTGCTTCTTTAGGCTTTGTGCAATTGCAACGAGCCTCTCATGGAGATTCTTCTGCTCCGTAGG
This sequence comes from Triticum aestivum, assembly GCF_018294505.1. Taxonomy (NCBI): domain Eukaryota; kingdom Viridiplantae; phylum Streptophyta; class Magnoliopsida; order Poales; family Poaceae; genus Triticum; species Triticum aestivum. The sequence goes on from NC_057800.1 coordinate 437,177,846, forward strand.
TTTATTCGGCGTGAGGTCGCCATTTTCGCCGAAGGAGGGATGTTCAGTTTCTCTATCCGTGTTTCCTTGTTCGGACGGTTGCTCTAAGGCCAGCTCGTCGTCCACCGGCTCATCCTGCTCTATGGCTGGGTTTTTGTCGAGGCGGAGCTTGGGTCGGCGTTTACGCCGACGCTTTGATTGCTTTTCGGGGGGTCGATCTCTCGTCCCATCCCCTTTTTCCTCGTTGTCGCTTCCTTTAGGGGTGTCCACCATGAACACATCGTGAGATGAGGTGGCTGTCCAATGCCCTATGGGCATTGGTTCGTCGGTATCTCCTGCATCGTCATCCATGCTGTCGATGTCTCCGGAGTCGAAGTTGAGCACGTCGTTTAAATTGTCGACAGTGGGTACCAAGTGGGTGGTTGGTGGGCTTTGAATTTCTTCGTCGTCCGTATCCCATCCTCGCTGACCGTAATCCGGCCAGGGCTCTCCTGATAAAGAGAGAGACTTTAGGGAATTCAGGATGTCGCCGAAGGGCGAGTGCTGAAAGATGTCCGCGGCGGTGAACTCCTTGGTCGGCGCCCAACCGGATTCGATCGGCAGGGGTGCGGGAGGCTCGGAGTTCGGAGAGGAATCTGGCTCCTCGGAGTCACGGGCCATGTGGGGTGCGGGGCTGGAGTTCGGCTCGATCGCCTCTGAGATCGCAGCCCCTGAGGCAGCGTCCAACCGCTGATCCTCGATCGGTGCAGTAGGCTCCGAATCAATGGTCGGAACCGATGCGTGTGCGGCCTCCGAGGCGCTGTTCGGTGGCAGAGCTATATCATGCCCATCGAGACAGTGCGGCGCGCTTGGCTGTGGCTCGAATCTGTCGAAGATCAAGTCCCCGTGGATGTCAGCCGTGTAGTTTAGGCTTCCAAACCTGACCTAATGGCCAGGGGCGTAGCTTTCGATCTGCTCAAGGTGGCCAAGCGAATTGGCCCGCAGTGCGAAGCCGCCGAAGACGAAGATCTTTCCGGGGAGAAAAGTCTCACCCTGGACTGCATCGTTGTTGATGATCGGAGGTGCCATCGGGCCTAAAGGCGACGACACAGAGGAACTCTCAATGAAAGCACAAATGTCGGTGTCAAAACCGGCGGATCTCGGGTAGGGGGTCCCGAACTGTGCGTCTAGGCCGGATGGTAACAGGAGACAGGGGACACTTTGTTTTACCCAGGTTCGGGCCCTCTCGATGGAGGTAAAACCCTACTCCTGCTTGATTAATATTGATGATATGGGTAGTACAAGAGTAGATCTACCACGAAATCAAGGAGGCTAAACCCTAGAAGCTAGCCTATGGTATGATTGTTGTGTATGGAGTTGATTGCCTACGGACTACAACCCTCCGGTTTATATAGACACCGGATAGGGTTAGGGTTACACAGAGTCGGTTACAATGGTAGGAGATCTTGAATATCCGCATCACCAAGCTTGCCTTCCACGCCAAGGAAAGTCCCATCCGGACACGGGACAAAGTCTTCAATCTTGTATCTTCATAGTCCAGGAGTCCGGCTGAAGGTATAGTCCGGCTACCCGAACACCCCCTAATCCAGGACTCCCTCAGTCCCCTTAACCGATAGATAGGCCGGTACACCTAAAATCCCCTACATCTGCTAGCCCATCATGGAAAGGATTCCCACAACTTACTCAACTATGCCAGAGCCCATAATGGCTTGTGGCTGCACACAGAAGTTTCTAGCATGAATGATCTTATGATCCCTTTCAGCCTGGGTGGCAAACCATAGGATGATCACACGGATTCCTTGGGATCTCCTTGGACAACACTAGATTCCCCAGGTGCCCACAAACAATCCACCTAGATGTGTGTTAAAGTAGCCACCTTATATAAACCCTTAGTTCATAATAATTCTCACAACTATCATGAATCTATCAAACCAAACCACGTCTACGAGCATAGCATAGCAGTATAAGCATAATGTAGAAGTAACTCCCAAGGTTTAAATAAAAGACAATAGGTTCTACCTCATCGACTACTTCTCAATACCCATATGTTATCAAAATCCTAACCATGCAATGTTTGAGGGTTGAAACTAATGCATAAAAACTAGGTAATGAAGAAGTATGATCAAAGTGTTACTTGCCTTGCTCATGATCTGCAAACCCTAGAGACTCGTAGTAGCACGCTTCGCACTCCGGGCATTCTATCGCAAGCAAACAATAGCATACATAAGCACTCAAGCAAAGATGCAAGGATAAAACTCAGATGAGAAAGTCCAAACTAAAAGTTCAACTGAAGTGTTTCGATTTGCAAAAAGAATCAATCAAATCGGAGCTACGAAACTCAAACTACGATCAAAAGAAGTTTGAACTAAAATCTTCTTGAAACCAAATTTTAAATTGTCAAAACCATGTTCAAGTTGGTTAACTGGAAAGAGGGGTTCGAGACGAAGATTTTGGTGTTGGTTTCACTGGATTTGGACGAACGGTTAAAAAGTTGCAAGGGTTTGAATATTAGGGGCTAATCTACGATAAAAATAATCACAGATAGGTCCCTGGCCAAAAATAAAAATAAAAAGAAAAGGCTAACGAACGAACGTTCATTATCAGAGACAAACGAACGAACACCTTCGTGAACAGATACGTTCGAGTGAACGTTTGCTAAATAGCGGAACCAAAAAAACGATCTACTCGATCTAAAACGAAAAATCGAAGATAAACCGGACATCGGCGGCGGTTTTTACTGGTTTGTCGAAAAAGACCGGCGACGAGATCCGGTGGCGGCGCGGCAACGGCGATGCGGCGGGGCGGGTGGCGGCGGAGCAGCGGC